>NC_057807.1:579278881-579292741 GCF_018294505.1 Triticum aestivum | reverse complement strand
AGCAGCGAGCGCAACGGCGCGGCCGCCCCCGACAGTCCCCACATTCGTGGCGACTGGGGTGCCATGACCAGCATCGATGGCGGCAGCCGCTCCAACGGCGGTCGGCAATCCTCGCTTGCCGGGTGGTGGCCCGCGTCCCACCATCTTGCCGGCGCAGACGACTCGACGCGCTCGTCCCTCGCCCAGCGTCGGGAATCCTGGTTCAATAACCCTAGGCGCAGCCACGACGTGAGGCGAGATTGATACGTGCACGCCTGTACGTGCGGGAACGGGCTCGGCTTGGGCTCCTAACTGGGCTGCGCCCGAGTCTAGGAGGCCCACGACCGGCTCCGCACCCAAACGGGCCTCATTACCCAAAAGCGAATTCAAACGAGCCCGTCTGGCAGTTCGAATGTCGCTCGCCGATCTCGCCACCGGCGGCCTCGATGGCGGTGACGAGCGACCCTTCTTTCCTTTATTCTTCTTTTTTCGAGTAACTAGAGTCCAAGAATCCGGCAGAAACTCGGATAAAGTCACGGGTTCGCGGAAAACCTTAGGAATCGGACAGATCCAAGGTTTCATTGTCGGCTTGGAATTTTGAGTTTTCGAATGCCGACGCTCAGGTGCCCCTTTGATGACCGGCAGCTCCGTCGGTCCTGAAACTTGTGGAAGCAGTAACGAACATGTGGATTTGTGATCTTCCTCTTGATCTTCATCATCGTTGTCAATCAAAGCCTAAAATCGCCCTCCGGGTCTCGTAGGCACCGTCGTCTCCGTCAAGTCAATCATCTCTGATCTAGTCGGACGTTGATCCACCTGCACACGATCACCAACCACCACGTGAAAACCATCAAGGCTGAAACGAATCCTTACCTCGATCGAGTCACCGCCGGCAAGTAGTCGCCGGCTAGGACATCATTCTCCAAATCGAATAAAGCCATCCAGCGCGAATGATGGGAGAGACGGACGAGGCCTTCGATCCAATTGCCAGGATCCGTCTCGGCCAGGAAGTGAACACGCCATTGCGTGAATCTCCCTTGGCCCTGGCCGATCGCTTTCAGCGCCGAGGGATCTCGTTTGGCTCGCGATCCCGACGCCCCCTCCTTTCGTTCCGACGCCATCAAGGCAATCGGATGTAGCGATCCACCCAGCAACACCCCCGTCGAGGCATGGGGCGGCGGCGGCGGCGGCGTAGATCCGGCCACCGGCATCGGCAAAGGGCCGCTACCCATCAGGGCAAGGGGCGGCGGCGGTGAAGAGCCGGCCACCGAAGGAGGCAAAGGGCCGCCCGCCTCAGGCAGCTGAGTTTCCGCCTCCCTCATTTCCGCCAGTTTATTCCAGAGTTCTGTGTGTCTCAGGCGGCCGAGTTTCCGCCTCCCTCATTTCTGCCCGCCTCAAGCAAATCACGAATATAGCTTACAAACCGAATTATTCAAATTTAAACACACGGAATGATCCAAAGAAAATAACATGTAAAAGCACAACTAGAAAAGCGCAGGCTTTTGCAGTCGTGAGAAAAGACTTATGTGCATACGAAAGTGCCAGGGAAAGTACTTCTCCGGATAGGTTGGATTTGAATCAAAGTAGTCTCTCATGATTTTGGCATGGCCCTTAGCTCTATCACGATTGAGTTGTATGCGGCCAAACTGGGATCCTCTTCTCGGGTACCGAATATCATCGTTGAAAATCGAGCCAAGAACCAAAGACTTCAAGCTCGTGGCTAATTGGGAACACGACCTGGCTATAAATATACTACGCTACCAGTAAACGACGTCAACTTTATTGAAGTTATTTTGGAGTAGTGGTCTGCCTTGTGCGGTTCAGCATGCCAAAGACTACGTTGGAGCCGATCGCTTGTAAAATAGAGGAGTAAACCTTAGTGGAGTATATTTACTTCACTAAATTTCGGTCGGAGCTAACCAATCCCCTAAATATAACGGAGTATAATTTCCTTTTTCTAACTTATGCAATTCCAGTTTACATTGCAATTACATATTAACACACATATACTCCCTCCGTTCCCAAATATTTGTCTTTTTAGACATTTTAAATGGACTACAACATACCGATGTATGTAAACATATTTTAGAGTATAGATTCACTCACTTTGCCTTGTATGTAGTTACTTGTAGAAATCTCTAGAAAGACAAATATTTAGGAACAGAGGGAGTGGAAACTAAACATAAATATGAATGTTCAAGCAAATCACAAATATAGCTTACAAACTGAATTATTCAAATTTAAACACATTGAATGATCCAAAGAAAATAACATGTAAAAGCACAACTAGGAAGCGCAGGCTTTTGCAGTCGTGAGAAAAAGAATTGTGTGCATCCGAAAGTGCCAAGGAAAGTACTTCTCCGGATAGGTTGGATTTGGATCAAAGTAGTCTCTCGTGATTTTGGCATGGCCCTTAGCTCTATCACAATTGAGTTGTATGCGGCCAAACTGCGATCCTCTTCTCGGGCGCCAAATATCATAATTGAAAATCAAGCCAAGAATGGTTTCAAAGTCTTCGTCTTCTTCTTCTTCGGGTGACGACAAGTCCTTGAACATCATCTCTCCCAACCTCTTCATCTTCAATTCAAACTATTCGGTTTAATACAATTGTACAAACAAACAAAATGAAAGAAGAAAAAAACTCATCTAGGCAAACCGTCCAACACTTGCAAGGCCGTGGTGGTGCACTGGCCGGCTGCGACATTTAGGCCAAATCAGCAAGCTGCGACACGTAGGAATGATCTGCAGTGGTGCGAAAGCAAGGTCAGATGTGGCGGCCGCCAACGAGGAAGAAGATTTGCGAGCAATCCGACGAATCGGTTATGGCGACGGTTGTGGCCTTTCATCTTGACGGCAACGGCAGCGGCGTTTCACCTTGATTCAGGTGACGGCGACGACCGACGAACGGGCTTGGTGTCAGGCAGAAGGGCGGCGAGGGCCAAGGGAGGCGACGAGGTAGCGGCGGGGCCGACGGACGGTTGCCGGGAGGTGCGCCAGTGAAGAGTCGGTGGGAGGAGGGGGCGGGGAGGTGCGAGAGAGGCTGAACTTTACTCCGCGCGGTCGCGACCTTGTATGTTTAGGCGCCGGATATGAGGCGGAGTAAAAAAATTGCTCCTCTATTAGGTTTTGGGGATCGGCCAGACGTCGGTTAGAGGAATAAAACCTCCTCTACAGACGGATAGGGGATTGCTAGAGTTACTCTTGACCATCGAAAGGCTAAATAAAAGTACAATACTACAAAGCTATCACTATTCACTAGTGCACTGATTGATGCAAGTAGGGTTTGGCGCCTTGCGGAAAAAAGTCAGAGCTGATGTTGAGGGTGGCGGCTATGCCAAGAGTTACTTACTGGAGTACACCATTTTTCGTACCTATATCTGAATTGTCTGGTCACAGTTAGATCTCAATCTTACCCACTCCATCCTGAATGCCAGCGTTGATGAACTGCGATCATTTTATGCGCATTGTAAACCTTGACGACTCCCCGCCGATAACAGCCCTTCGACTTCGTCTTGTAGTAGCTAGGATCCCCTTTGTTATTTGTTTGTATATGACTGCAAGAACCGGAAATTGTTTTTGGAGGCCGAGCTTCATGGAGGCCTTCAAATGCAAAATTCAAAATTCGTGAAAACTCATATTTTTTACATTTTAAAAATTCTGAAAAAAATACAGAGATAGATGGAGGCATAGTGCAAAGTGTGTAAATTTTCAGGACAAAATACGTTGAAATGAGGGTTGTGCAAAAAAGACAATTCTGGGGTTTTTTAACACATGATACTATTCATCCTCCGAGAACATAAATTTTATACAGGTCGCATTTCAACGTATTTCATCTTGAAATTTTATACACATAAGCCTCACATCCTTGTTTACTTGTACAATTTCTTTCAGATTTTTTTGAAACCAAGATTTTTGAATTTTGAATTTTTCAAAAAAAACGGCCTCCATGGAGGCCGAGAGCCAAAATTCCATTCTATGCAAGAACATTTAGAAATGGGACATAGATGTTTAGTATTATTAATACACAGGCCACATCCATTGGTGAAGCAAGGAGGCAGGAAGTACCGTCCCACCGTCCACGCATGGCGACCTCACCGTCCCACATAGTACTGTCTCCCCGTGAGACTGGGGAGCTTTGGTCCCGTGGTTTATGCTCTGTGTAGTTGATTTCTTCTGATACCATCTGTATTCCAGTGAGGTGCACATGGCGACGACACCTCACACGACTGCACTTGATTGGTGGACGAAGTTTGAAAACTGAGAGGCATCTTTGATCCAATGTCATTTTGTAAAGTTAAGTTCCCTTTCTTTGAATGAATCAGTAGAGGCTTTCTTGTGAGCGGCGACTGCATGCCCACATATATAAGAAGACAAAGCAAGGGCCACATCAACAATATTTGATCTTGATCATGCATGAGGGTGAAAGCGATTGCTGCCCGGATAAATAAAACAATACAAAACCAGAAGCGCACAGGGGATTGATCAATGTGGTGATGTAGGCAAAGACCCTTCAACTATCTTTATAACATAACTGGAAGAGCAGGTACCGTGCAAATAGATTACTGAGCATCATGATACATGTCTCAAGCTGTGTGCGCCTGAGGTGGTACATTTGACGCGTGCCCGACTCAAGGATTCAGAAATGTCGGTGGGCGCCACCATGCCAGTAGCTTCCAGGCACCAATTTAATTTCTAAAACCATAATTTCTCTAAATATGACTTCCTATCCCGGAAGTGCTATTCTGAGCCCGATGGCAGATGCACTCTTTATCTCGCTCGTCCACTGACATACAGATTCGCACCAACCAGCGTATATTGCATTGTATAGTCGATCGCGTGTGCATATATTTGATGGACCAAGGCCCACCACTGTCGGGTCATAAATGTGACGGTCGGCGTTAGAACTCCACGCGCACAGACGTGCACTAACGCCATGGGCCACGGCTCAGATCAGCTCTGTTCACTGTACTACTAACAGCCACCGTTTACTCTAGCCCATTCATTGTGAACCAAACCCTGCACCCACCAGCCGACCATCCCCTCAAAAAAGAAAATGCAAGGTTCTTCTTTTTTAATTTCTGAATTTCTGCAAGATTCATCTTCGTCTACAGCAGTCCTCTGCAGGATCCTTGCCCGGCAGCCGGCACCAACTAATCCAACATCACAAAGGTAATGAGTTTCAAAACTCCTAGCCTTGCTATGGAGTCTGGTCAGAACGTAGACACTCAGTACACATGACATTAGTAGTACAAACTGGCAACAGGACAGGCTGATCTCACCATGTGCAACAGAGCAAACACAATTCATGAATCAAATCTACTCCCACTACAAACAAGACGTACCTGAGAAAAGTCCCTGGTCATCTCAAAACATTCATCCCAGGCAATTCCTAAAGCCAGCCTCACATCGAGCAAAATGCAGCAATACAGCCCATCAAGTCATCGTAAAAGCACTAACAAACTAGTACTCCCTCTGTAAATTAATATAAGAGCGTTTAGATCGTTAAAAAGGGAGTAGTTCTCATCAGCTAAAGGTCACAACATCCATGGGACTACAAATAAGTCAGCTCAAATTACAAAGGTTTTCACAACAATTACTGGCATGTCACTTACCACACTACCGGACTCACGGTCTATGCCTACGGCCACGGGCCGTCGGCATAGGCCCCTAGGCCGTCGGCATAGATCTATGCCGACGGCAGCCGTCGGCATAGAGCCGTCAATCTAGATTACGTCAGCGTACTCTTGTCAGACCGTCGGCATAATAATGCCGTCGGCATAGGGGGGTATGCCGTCGGCATAGTTTAGCCATCGGCGTAGTTTTCCGTCTGACGGCAACGGACGGCGCCGTCAAAACTGCTGGCGGCTCAGGAGGCGACACGTGGCAAAGATATCCCTATGGCAAAGCCGTCGGCATAGGTTAAATCTATGCCGACGGCTTGGCCGTAGGCATAGCCCTGCCACGTGTCGCCTCCTGGTGGCTCCTGAGCGTATCTATGCCGACGGCTTTGCCGTAGGCATAGTTTTTTTTTATATTCCCTATTTTCTCTTTTCCAATTCATTTGACAACATTTCAAAACAGAATAATATGAAATATGACAGTTCATCAACATCATTTAAACATAGTCAAATTCATCATCTAAAGATCATCACCTGCGAAAGTCCACGAACATAAGAGTAGTGCAAGACATGAAACATCATAAAAGTTGAAACATGAATGACATGGCACAACGGCCGCATACACGGAATCATCATCGACATCAAGCACCACCGAGTCCACCTCCTCCAAAACCACCACCACCACCGAGTCCACCTCCGCCAAAACCACCACCTCCGCCAAAACCACCACCAAGTCCACCTCCGCCAAAACCACCACCGCCAAGTCCTCCTCCGCCAAAACCGCCACCGCGACCACCATCACTCTGCCAGATCGGAGTGACTGGGGTCGACGGAGCAGGAGTCGAGCCACTGGTCCCCTACATGTTTGAAAGAAGATTCTAACGGTAAATATGACATGATAGTGTTGAATGAACGAGAACTAGTTTGTCATTAGTCAGGCAAATTTACTAACCGGAGTATCACCGCCTAGTGCCAGCCATTCCTTGAACGTGGGAATGTGTGGGGCGTCTCCCGCAGGTGGTGGTGGGGGTCCAACTTGTGGTGGCTCCGTGCGGTTAGTCCAAGACGCCAACATAGCCTGGATGTTAGTTAAACAAGTCCACTTAGAAACAAGCCGTGATGAACAAAGTTAGAAGGAATAAAAGTGCAAATTTGAGCTTGGTTTAAGAGGGCAAAACTAACCGCCATCACTTGACGGCTGTAATCATCGTTTGCCTTCACTCGTTGCAAGTACTCCCTCACCTCAATATGCCTATGCTCGAGAAAGGTCTGATATGCCTACAAAATTGAGGTTGTTTCTAAGTGGGCAGTGATGAAAATAAACTAAGAAAGATAGAGACAAAGAAGATAAGGGGAAGTACTTACAACACGTTGGCGGACTAAGGGAGGCTGCGAACGCCCCGTACTCTCTAACGGGCTCGGGTTGGTAGCTCGAAGCCGTGTGTACGAGATCGACGGAGTGATCAAGCCATCGAAACATGGATACCGGCCATGGGACTTACCCTGGATGGCCACCACCGCCGTGTCGTCGATCTGAGACTGGGCGACCTCAGGAACGGGAACATCCGGATGCAACTTCTGATAGTTCTGAGTGTAAGACTCCAGGTGTTTATCGGTGTTGCCGTAGTACTGGCTCTCGCCCTCCTTGCGATCACTCCGCTCGCGGGCCAGCTTCCACGACTCCATGTCTGAGAGCGGCCTCTGCAACTTGTCCTCCTGCAATGTCAAACAGAAGTTAGCCATACATAAGAACATGACGGTAAAGAAGAACCAAAATGCATCTTTCATATAGATATACCTTCATGGCCTTGAAGCCCCAGTGGTTCCTGTTTCCTTGGCCGTGTGTCCCGTCTTTTCCACAGTTAGCCCGGGCCTTGATGCTCTTGGCAACAAACTCTGGATCGTCACCGACCCACCTATCCACCAAACACGCCCATCCGTCATGCCTTCCATAGCACCAACGAGGAACAACCTACGCAAATTTTGGAAGCATGACATGTGAGCACGAAACATATAGTTGACTCCTTGAAACAATGAAAAGTCAGTAATAGTTACCATCATGAACTGCTCCCTGCTCATGGTAATTTTTTGCCTCTGTGCTTGAGTTTGGTCATCTTTTGTTGCAGGTAGATGTGGTAGTACTGTGAGACGGCAACCCAACGCACCTCGTACTGCAACTGACGAGCTTTCTTCTTTGCAGATGCAAGTAAGACCACGTCGGCTCTGGCCTTGTGCTCGTCAAGAACTCTATAGAGTTGCTGCAATCATGCATAAACCAGAAGCAAACAAGGCATGATTTGAGTGATTCAATGATAAACTATGAACGAAACTAAAGACAAGTGATTCAAAAGGGAACTTACCCAAAATTTGGTGATCACGGCCTTAGCGGCCGTCCCGTACTCCGCGTTGTTGCAAGCCTCGTAGTGGGCCCAGCTTGTGGCCAAAACACGCAGCTGTGGGTCCCTGTCTGGCCGCGGGCAGAATAGGCCAGGCCAAAACTGCTTCAACAGGACAGTGAGAAGGCCGTTCGGTTTACGGCCCTTTCCGTGAAGGATCCAGTTACTGCAAAAGAATCAAAGGGTTGCCATGTGTACAATAAAAAAATGTTGTCATGTGTTGAAAGTATGATTGAGATGCACTTACTCTGTCCCCGCAGGTTCAATGAGCCACTTGTGCGCCTTGATAGAAGGTGGTGTAGGTACTCCGGCATTACCACGCAGCCACCCCTGCGGAGCACCCGGTGGCAAGTCACCCCACAACTCGGGGTCAACCTCCCCTCCACCCTCCTCGCCCTCCTCGGCCTCCTCCTCCTCGGCCTCCTCCTCCTCGGCCTCCTCCTCCTCACCCTCCTCCTCCTCGACATCAGGAATATACTCCTCCTCCTCAGACTCAGAAGCTGCATTAGCATAGGAGGGCATCGAAGAAGACCCTCCTATTTCGGACACGGCCCAGAGTTTTTTGGCCCGGTTGCCTCTCCCCCCACCTCCTCGTCCTCTAGGGGCTCTCCCCCCACCCCCTCCTCCTCTAGGGTCTCCTCCCCCGACCCCTCCACCTACCTGTGAGGTGCCATCCTCGCGTAGTCGGGAGGGAACCTTGTGGGCTCGTCCACTCCGAGTAAGTCCTCCTTTGAGTTTACTGAGGAAACTGGCACCGCTGGACTTGCCCATGATTAGCAAACCTGCATTGAGAAGAGAATAAACAATTAGTAAGGATATAAAAAAACAAGCATACAGGAAAGACATTAATAACGGAAGAGAACATTATTAAAAGAACATACATTTTCTAGAACCCATATGAATCGTCACTATTGTAATCTATTTGTCGACCGGTCTCATCATCACTATCCTGCATATCTTCTTCGTTGTCTGACGGAGGTGGAGGCTCTTCCTCATCGTCAGCGTCAGCGTCTTCATTTAACTTTTCAAGCATAATTATGTCTCTTTGATTCACAACTGCCTCACCATCAATCCGGGCGCCGTCGTCGTTTGGGTCCAGGTCAACATAACCCAAGTCATCATCCTCCTTGTTTCGGACCACGTCATCATGTTCCTCTTGAAAAAACACTCCCTCGTATGTCATGGGGTTTATGTTGTAGTAATCATCATCGTTCGGGTCCGGTAGCTTACCATGTGGCGACACCTTGAACACAACTTCCCAACCCTTTAGGTACTTTTTCTGGCATGGGTAAGGCAGATAATATACTTGTGTGGCCTGGGTAGCGGCGATAAAGAGATCAGCTCCGGCATAGACGGTTGATGGTTTAACTTCAACTAAACCAACAGAAGGCATATGTCTCAGACCCTTTTTGGGGTCGAACCATCGGCATTTGAACACAGTGAGACTTAGGTGTTTACGGCCACATTTGAATGTAAGCTCGTATATTTTTCCTACCCTTCCATAGTAATCTACATTATTATCTCCTTCGGTGAAGACTCCGGTATTTATGGTTTTGGGATCAGGCCGACTGTTCTGGTGCTCCTATGTATGGAAGCGATACCCATTCACATCATACTTTTGGCATGTCATGATGGTAGGGTCAAAACCCATGGAAACCCATCTCAATTCTTCATCCATTGATTCGTTCGGATCATTTCCCTACAAGTTTAATTGAAATTATAGGGTGCATGAGTTTAATTGGAAGTGTGAAATGGGTAATAGGGAAGTGTGAAATATTACTTTCTCCATGAACCACGCAACGAAATTTTTCCTTTCATCAGCACCCTTTCAGAGAAGAGCAAGTGCCTCCGCTTCAGTAGGAGGCAGCATTCCTGTCCATTCTTCCTCAACGAATCGACTACAATAAGAAAAGCGGTATAAGAACTAGGCAAAGTGAACATAACGAATTGACTAAAAGAATGGTGCAAAGGTATTACCTCATCCACTCATCCTCAACTTCTTTGATGTTGTGCAAGATATAGAACATGACATCCTCCCACTCATCTCGTGGCATGACATAAGATGTTGAGCATCCAGCCCTGCCACCTTGCCCGGTGAATAGAGGCAACTTGGGTTTATACTTGGGTTCTTCTATATTGTATCGAGACACCTTATTGTGCAACGTGGGAACATGGTCCGGACAGTAGGCTGTCCTGAGGTCTGCCACCTCCTCTAGGATAACTGCCTCAGCTATGGAAGCTTCAATCTTAGCTTTGTTTCCACATTTTTGTCTCAGATGCTTGTTCTGTCTCTCAGGGCGGTACTGCCAACGATACTGCACAGGCCCCCCAACAATACCTCGTTCGCAAGGTGCAAAATGAGATGTGTCATCGGAGTAAAGAAGCCTGGCGGGAAGATCTTCTCTAGCTTGCATATCAACTCCGGCGCCTTCTTATGCATTTCTTTTATCTTCTCAGGACATACTTCTTTAGCACAAAGCGTTCGGAAGAAATGGCTTAACTCCGCAAGCACACGCCAGACACGCTCGGGAACATAGCCCCGAACCATCACCGGCATAATCCGCTCAATCAATACATGATAGTCATGACTCTTCAGCCCGGTCACTCTGCCCGTTGAAAGATTGACCCCCTTACTTATATTCGATGCATAACCATCAGTGAACTTCACGACGTGTTTCAGCCACTTGAATGCCTCCATCTTATGATCCTTTTTAAGTACGAAGTCAGCATCTGGCTTGAACCAAGATTTTCGACTGCCTGTGGGAGGTTGCATGTGAAGACGTGGTCTATCACAAATATTCTGTTGATCGACTCTAGCATTAACATTATCCTTTGTCTTATCAGGAATGTTGAGAATCGTGTTAAAAAGGGACTCTGCGACATTCTTTTCGGTGTGCATCACGTCGATGTTGTATGGAAGTTTGAGGTCCTTAAAATAGGGAAGCTGCGTGAAGGGGGTAATGTGAGTCCAGTTGTGCGTCTCACCATATCCTTCAAAACATTTTTTCCCTTTACCGATGCCTTTGCCTTTGCCTTTTCCTTTGCCTTTCCCTTCACCGGCAGGCTTAAGAGCTTTGAGCTGAGCAAGCACATCCTCACCAGAAAACGTTGGAATCTCGTTTACTTCATGGACAACTTTGCCTTTTGTGAAGTTCTTCTTGTCTTCCCTATCAGGATGGTCTGGAGGGAGGAATTGTCGATGCTGGTCAAAGGCAACATACTTGCCACCCTTCTTCAGCCAAATGAAAATCAAGGCCTGCATGCACACTGGGCAAGGCATCTTTCCACTTGTACACCATCCGCAGAACAGGGCATAGCCGGGAAAGTCATGCATGCAATATTGTAGCCGAACTTTCATCAAGAAATTTTTCTGCAGATGCCAGTCGTATGTCAACCTCGGGAAGTACCAAGAATGGTGCAAATCATCCACCAACGGCTGCATAAACACACTCAAATTCTTCCCTGGATATTCAGGCCCCGGAATTATAAGCGACAGGAACATGGTCTTGCGTTGCATTATGGCGCCGGGAGGGAGATTGAGCGGAATAACAAATATGGGCCAGCAGCTGTATGGATTAGACGACATACCATATGGATTGAACCCATCACCTGTTATAGCAATTCTGACATTCCCAGCCTCGGCTGCTTCCTCCGGGTACTTTATATCGAATGACTTCCATGCTTCACCTTCTGATGTATGTACAATTTTTTTTGGATTGTACCTTTTCCCTTCCTTGTGCCACTTCATCATTTTGGCAGACTCCTCGGTGATGAAAAGGCGCTGCAGTCTTTTTATAAAATCAAGATACCGAAGAACCATCACAGGGATTTTTAGTTGCCGCTTCTGACCATGCTTATCGACCACCTCAATATACCGAGAGGAACCGCACTTCCTACAGTAGTTGTCATCCGCATACTCATGCCTAAACAAAAGGCAATTCTTTGGACAAACATGTATTTTCTCATAGTCCATGGAGAGCGCCTTCATGATTTTCTTCGTACCGTACAGGGTTTTCGGCAGTTCATGGCCCTCGGGCAGGCTGTTACCCCATACTCCCAGAAATGCTTCGAAGCAACCTCGGCTACAGCCGTACTCAGCCTTCACTTCCACCAGTTGCGAGATGGCATCCAGCACAGACAGCTTGGCACCCGCATAGGGAGGTTTCTTTGACGAGGCCAAGATTTCCAGGAAGGCCTTTGCGGTTTCCTCCGGCTCCTCCGGTTCATTCGCTGAATGTGACGGAGGTGTCGGCTGTGTAGCAAAGACATCATCTAGCATGTCTCTAACCCCATCGTCCTCATAACCAGCGATGCGTTGTCGTATCACATCCTCTCTACCACGGTCCCACTGGGCAAAGTTTATCGGCATATTAAAGTTGGGCATAAATCCATGCGTGCGAAGGTGCTTAGTCATCGCACTCTTATCTCTGCGGATACGTCTCTTACATCTGGCACACGGGCATTCTGGCACCATCCTCATTGGACTATGGAATATCTCTTTCAAAAACACATCAGTTTTCTCGACCCACTCTGTTGTTACTTGATTCCGACGGAAAAACCCACTATACATCCACTGATTATCTGCCATCTCTGTTTTATTGGAACCCACACAACAAAATTAATGATTCATTTAAATTACCCACATCAATATTTTATTTTTTACAAGGTTGACGAGTAATCCACCTACATCTCTAATAGGTAAAGATGGGTCCTAATCCCACCCGAGAATGTGTAGATTGAGTACGGTCCATGCTCTACCCCATTCCGAGACAAAATTTCGGCAGCACCTCCCCGCTGTTCTCCAAATACACGTCTCGGCAAAATGCCGAGAGAATGTGCATCCGGAGAACAACAGGGAGGCGCCGCCGAAATCCTGTCTCGGAACGGGGTAGAGCATGAACAACGTACCCAATCTACACATCATCGGGCTGTCCGTGGAAAGCGCTGGACAATTCGAAAGAGCTGCGGTGATAAATATGCAATTGAATGCATATTTATCGATGCAACCCTTTCGGACGGGAGACCTAGGTTACGCGACTTGATGTGAAAATTCAATCTAGTGACATGGGAAAAAGTGGACGAGGTCATGGAACTGTTGCTCTCCCTCCGATGTAGTCGATCAAAGGAGAGGGACGATCGTGGACCAACACCTCCAACGTCGACGATCACTCCACGAAGATGGAACACCACAAATCCTGTTAATTACACCGAGTGAAAAAAAATTAGGTCATCACATCACATTAAGCATTGATACTTTTAACTATGAAAAAAAATCATGTTTCGTCAAGTGTCAAATTTGGAAGCACTTATCATATCGCAATTTAGGCCATCACCTCACATTAAGCATTGACACATCAATTTTTTTAGCAAGATCATCATGATGAAATAACCACTTATCGTATCCCAAATTTGAAGCACATCTCATATAGCTACTTAACAACATCACAAACTGAAAATAAAATCTTCGTTAACAATTTTATGAACTAAGTGACTCAAGTTGCTTTTTTAACTATGATAATTCATTTTGCCGAGATTCATCCATCTAGCAACCTAACCGTAGCAAAATAATTCCTTTTGCCGAGATTCCTCCATCCATCTAAGATACATACAATATTCATCCATCTAGCAACCTAACAACATCCAACATCCATCCATGCATCCATTCATACATCCAACAATAGCTAAATAATACAAAAAAATGAAAAAAAAGAGTGTTAGCTCACCGGGCAGAGAGGCGTCACGTTGGTGGAGTTGGAGGCAGGGGCCGGCGATGGAGGTGAGGGGAGGGCCGGGGCGGAGCTGGGCCAGCCGGGGAGGGCTGGGACACAGCAGGGGCGCCAGCCAAAGGGGGCCGGCCGGTCGGACCA
>NC_057807.1:579277505-579278403 GCF_018294505.1 Triticum aestivum | reverse complement strand
CGGCGACGCGGGTGGGGGCGGCAAGGGGCGCGGGCGAGGAGAGTGGGCGGCGGCAGGGGGCGGGGGAGAACGCAGCGGCGGCACGGGTGTGGAGGCGCGCGGCGGCGGCGACGAGAGGCGCGGGTCGATTTGCGGGTGAGTGAGTGGTGGAGATGGACCGGCTGAGGATAAGGGCGAGCTATGCCGACGGCTAAGCCGTCGGCATAGGTACCGATGCCACGTGGCACCTATGCCGACTGCTTAGCCGTAGGCATAATTATATTTTTTATTTTTTAATGTTTTTAATAGCTTACATTTTTTCTTCTTTCTGTTTTTTTATTTCATATAAATTTTTGATGTTTTTATAGTCATCAGTTATATTTTTACACACAGAGGGGAGGTGAAGGCGCCACGTGGCTTTTTTTTTGCAACAACTTTTATACATGTTTAACATTTAAAAAAAATATTATTAACTATCTTCAAATATATTTTTAGTGTATATTATTTTCATACGCATTGGAAAGTTTTGTTTTACATATAAAATGAGGGACCGACGCATCCGTTTCCCCCCTCCAGGTGCCGGCGGCGGCGCCGTCCGTGACGGGGGCCACACCCCGGAGATGTGTGCCGCCTCTTCGGACATGCCACAACACCACCCCGCATGTATGAGGGCCCGGTACGACGCTCCGGTGGCATTGCTACCCCCCTAGGGCCCCCGTCCCGGCTAACCCTGTAGCGTTTGACTACGGGCTCTAGCCCTTTGACTTTGCACGGACGGGCTTTGACCAGTGGACCTCTCCACCCGGTTGTGTCGGGTCGGCCCAGAGGGACACCAGGGGACAACATTCGGGCCAAACCCACAGCTACATCCACTCCGTGTAGACCCGACGCGTCCGTTTCCCCCCTGCAAGTGTCGGCG